>NC_092174.1:6345439-6367939 GCF_045791955.1 Oncorhynchus clarkii lewisi | reverse complement strand
TAACCAGGTAGGCTGGTTGAGAACAAGTTCTTATTTGCAACTGCGACCTGGCCAAGATAAAGCATAGCAATTCAACACATACAACAACACAAAGTTACACATGGAATAAACAAAACATAGTCAATAATACAGTAGAAAAAAGATTGGTGATTTTTGCAGTTCATTTCAGTCATTGGCAGCAGAGAATTGGAAGGAAAGGCGACCAAAGTAGGAATTTGCTTTGAGGGTGACCAGTGAGATATACCTGCTGGAGTGGGGCTTTACCTAGCAGAGACTTGTAGATAACCTGTAGCCAGTGGGTTTGGTTACGAGTATGAAGCGAGGGCCAACCAACGAGAGCGTACAGTTGAGTAGAGTTGGAGGCTATTTTATAGTTGACAACGCCAAAGTCGAGGATCGGTAGGATGGTCAGTTTTACGCGGGTATGTTTGGCAGCATGAGTGAAGGATGCTTTGTTGCGATATAGGAAGCCGCTTCAAGATTTAATTTGGGTTTGGAGATGCTTAATGTGAGTCTGGAAGTAGAGTTTACAGTCTAACCAGACACCTAGGTATTTGTAGTTGTCCACATATTCTAAGTCAGAGCTGTCCAGAGTAGTGATGCTCGACGGGCGGACAGGTGCGAGCAGTGATCGGTTAAATAGCGTGCATTTAGTTTTACTTGCATTTAAGAGCAGTTTGAGGCCACGGAAGGCGAGTTGTATGGCATTGAAGCTCGTCTTGAGGTTAGTTAACACAGTGTCTAAAGAGGTGCCAGAAGTATACCGAATGGTGTCGTCTGCGTAGATGTGGATTAGAGAATCACCAGCAGCAAGAGCGGCATCTTTGATGTATACAGAGAAGAGAGTCGGCCCGAGAATTGAACCCTGTGGCACCCCCATAGAGACTGCCAGAGGTCCGGACAACCGGCCCTCTGATTTGACACACTGAACTCTATCAGAGAAGTAGTTGGTAAACCAGGCGAGGCAATCATTTGAGAAACCAAGGATGTCGGGTCTGCCAATAAGAATGTGGTGATTGACAGAGTTGAAAACCTTGGCCAGGTCGATGAATACGGCTGCACAGTAATGTCTCTTATCAATGGCGATTATGATGTCGTTTAGGACCTTGAGCGTGGCTGAGGTGCACCCATGACCAGCTCTAAAACCAAATTGCATACCGGAGAAGGTACGGTGGGATTCGAAATGGTCTGTTATCTGTTTGTTAACTTGGCTTTTGAAGACCTTATAAAGACAGGGTAGGATAGATATAGGTCTGTAGCAGTTTGGGTCTAGTGACCGCGGCAGCTTTCCAATCTTTGTGAATCTCAGACGATACGAAAGAGAGGTTAAACAGGCTAGTAATAGGGGATGCAACAATTTCGGCAGATAATTTTAGAAAGAGAGGGTCCAGATGGTCTAGCCCTGCTGATTTGTAGGGGTCCATATTTTGCAGCTCTTTCAGAACATCAGCTTTCTGGATTTGGGTGAAGGAGAAATGGTGGGGGCTTTTGCAGGTTTCTGTGAAGTGGGCAGTTGACCGGGGTAGGGGTAGCCAGGTGGAAAGCATGGCCAGCTGTAGAGAAATGCTTATTGAAATTCTCAATTATAGTGGATTTATCGGTGGTAACAATGTTTCCTAGCCTCAGAGCAGTGGGAAGCTGGGAGGAGGTGCTCTTATTCTCCATGGACTTTAGTGTCCCAGAAATTTTGTGTTTGTACTACAGGCTGCAAATGTCTGTGAAAAAGCTAGCCTTAGCTTTCCTAACTGCCTGTGTATATTTGTTCCTAACTTCCCTGAAAAGTTGCATATGACTTGGGCTATTCGATGCTAATGCAGAACGCCACAGGATGATTTTGTGCTGGTCAAGGGCAGACAGGTCTGGAGTGAACCAAGGACTATATCTATTCCTAGTTCTACATTTTTTGAATGGGGCGTGCTTATTTAAGATGGTGAGGAAGGCACTTTTAAAGAATAACCAGGCATCCTGTACTGACGGGATGAGGTCAATGTCATTCCAGGATACCCCGGCCAGGTCAGTTAGAAAGGCCTGCTCGCAGAAGTGTTTTAGGGAGCGTTTGACAGTGATGAGGGGTGGTCAATGCAGGCAATGAGGCAGTGATCGCTTAGATCTTTATTGAAAACAGCAGAGGTATATTTGGAGGGCGAGTTAGTTAGGGTGATATCTATGAGAGAGCCTATGTTTACGGATTTGGGGTTGTACCTGACAGGTACATTGATAATTTGTGTGAGATTGAGGGCATCAAACTTAGATTGTAGGATGGCCGGGCTGTTAAGCATGTCCCAGTTTAGGTCACCTAGTAGCACAAGCTCAGAAAACAGATGGGGGGCAATCAATACACATATTGTGTCGAGGGCACAGCTGGGGGCAGAGGGTGGTCTTTAGCAGGCAGCAACAGTGAGAGACTTGTTTCTGGAAAGGTGAGTTTTTAGAAGTAGAAGCTCAAATTGTTTGGGTACAGATCTGAATAGTAAGACAGAGCTCTGCAGGCTATCTTTGCAGTAGATTGCAACACCGTCCACTTTGGCAGATCTATCTTGGCGGAAAATGTTATAGTTAGGGATGGAGATTTCAGAGTTTTGGTGGTTTTCCTAATCCAGGATTCACACACGTCTAAGACATCTGGGTTGGCAGAGTGTGCTAAAGCAATGAGTAAAATTAACTTAGGGAGTAGGCTTCTAATGTTAACATGCATGAAACCAAGGCTTTTACGGTTACAGAAGTCAACAAATGAGAGCACCTGGGGAGTGGGAGTGGATCTAGGCACTGCAGGACCTGGATTAACCTCTACATCACCAGAGGAGAAGTTGGATAAGGGTACGGCTAAAGGCTATACGAACTGGCCGTCTAGCACGTTCGGAACAGAGAGTAAAAGGAGCAGGTTTCTGGGAACGATAGCATAGATTCTAAGTCATAGTGTAGAGACAAAGGTAAGGTAGGATGTGAGTACATTGGAGGTAAACCTAGGCATTGAGTAATGATGAGAGAGATAGTCTCTAGAGACGTTTAAACCAGGTGATATCATCGCATATGTAGGAGGTGGAACATCATGGTTGGTTAAGGCATATTGAGCAGGGCTAGAGGCTCTGTAGAGTCTACAGTGAAATAAGACAGTAATCACTAACCAGGACAGTAATGGACAAGGCATATTGATATTAGAGAGAGGCATGCGTAGCCAAGTGAACATATGGGTCCAGTGAGTGGTTAGGCTGGCTGGGGACACTGCGATTCAGACAGTTAGCAGGCCAGTGCTAACAAGCTAGCAGTTAGTAGACCGGGGCTAACAAGTTAGCACTTAACAGACCGGGGCTAGCAAGCCAGCAGTTCCAGATCGGGGAAAGCAAGCTAGCAGTTATCAGACCGGGGCTAGCGAGCTAGCAGTTAGTAGACCGGGGCTAGCAAGTTTGCAGAAGGGCCTTTGAGGGACATCGCGATGGAGGTAAGTCTGGTTTTGCCTCTTCGTGCGGTGACGTTGATAGACCAGTCGTGGGTTAGTAGGGTTCCAAGTAACTCTAGGTAGCTAGCAGGCCGCCATTAGCAGAATGGGCCTTCAGCGGACGTCGCGCCTGAGGGGCCTGTTGGAATCCTCGGGCAGATTATGTCGGTATTCCAGTCATAGAGGATCGACGGGGTTCCGTGCCCTGTACTGGCAGTAGGAAGGGGTCCGGATATTGTAGCCTAGGAGTGGGTTTCGGTGGTAGCCCAGGAGCCCTAGCCGGGATAGCTTCAGGCTAATTGGTGCTTGCTCCGGGATGGAAACGCTAGCCAGGAGTAGTTACCCGGGATTGCGGTTAGCTAATTGTGAAGATCCAGGTGAAAATGTTCAGAGTTTGCGGTAGGAATCCGGGGATATGGAGGGAAAAAATAGGTCCGTTATGCTCTGGTTTGAGCTAAAGGTTAGCTGATGACCGCTAGCAGTGGTTTGCTGACTGATAGCTGGTAGGTAGTTTGCTGGCTAGCTTCAGTTGAGGGATTCCAGATCCAAAGTAAATAGAAATACTTTAGAAAAATAAAGATCCATGCCACATTGGGAGAGGCGGGTTGTAGAAGAGTATTTAGAAGTTGAGGTTTAGGAAAATATTCAAAAAGATATGCAAAGAAAAATATATAAAAATATATACAAGGGACACGACAGGACAAATACGTCTGACAGCTACGCCATCTTGGATAGCCAAATAGAAGACATTTAAAACTAAATTGCACTAATAAGCATGCACCCATTAAGAAAATGACTGTAAAAACTGTTATTTCCCCTTGTATTGATGAAGAATTTAAAAATGTTATGGTTGAGAGGGATGAGGCAAAAGGTATGGCAATTAAGTCTGGCAGCCCAACTGATTCGCAAACGTGCTGCAAATTAAGAAATCATGTGACTAAACTAAATTAAAAGAAAAAGAAACTACACTATGAAACAAAGATCAATTTTATAAATAATGATACTAAAAAGCTTTGGGGCACCTTAAATAACATTTTGTGAAAAAAAGCCAACTTGGTCCTTCATTCATTGAATCAGATGGCTCATTCATCACAAAGCCCACTGATATTGCAAACTACTTTAATGACTTTTTCATTGGCAAGACAAGCAAACAAACGCTGACACGACACATTCAAGTATATCGGACCAAATGATGAAAGACAAGAATTGTACTATTGAATTCCGTAAAGTCAGTGTGGAAGAGGTGAAACAATTATTGTTGTCTATGAACAACGACAAGCCACCAGGGTCTGACAATCTAGATTGAAAATTACTGAGGATAATAGCAGATGATTTTGCCACTCCTATTTGCCACATCTTTAATTTAAGCCTACTAGAGAGTGTGTGCCCTCAAGGCTGGAGGAAAGCTAAAGTCATTCCGCTACCCAAGAATAGTAAAGCCCCTTTACTGGCTCAAATAGCTGACCAATCAGCCTGTTACCAACCCCTAGTAAACTTCAGGAAAGAATTGTGTTTGATCAGATACAATGCTATTTCACAGTAAACAAATTGACAACAGAATTTCAGCATGATTATAGGGAAGGACACTCAACAAGCACAGCACTTACACAAATGACTAATGATTGTCTGAGAGAAACTGATGATAAAATGATTGTGGGGGGCTGTCTTGTTAGACTTCATTGCAGCTTTTGACATTATCGATCAGTCTGCTGCTGGAAAAACTTACATGTTATGGCTTTACACCCCCTGCTATAATGTGGATAAAGAGTTACATGTCTAACAGAACACAGAGGGTGTTCTTTAATGGAAGCCTCTAAAATATAATCCAGCTAGAATCAGGAATTCCCCAGGGAAGCTGTTTAGGCCCCTTGCTTTTTTCAATTTTTACTAACGACATGCCACTGACTTTGAGTAAAGCAAGTGTGTCTATGTATGCAGATGACTCAACACTATACACGTAAGCTTCTACAGCGACTGAACTGACTGCAACAGTTCAGGACCTGCAGTTAGTTTGAGTGGGTGGCAAGGAATAAGTTAACCCTAAATATTTCTAAAACTAAAAGCATTGTATTTGGAAAAAAAACACTCACCTAAAGCCTAAACCTCAACTAAATCTTGTAATAAATAATGTGGAAATTGAGCAAGTTCAGATGACTAAACTGCTTGGACTAACCCTGGATTAAACTGTCATGGTCAAAACATGCAGTAGTAGCTAAGATGGGGAAAATACTGTCTATAATAAAGCGATGCTCTGCCTCTTAGCAACACTATAAACAAGGCAGGTGCTACAGGCGCTAGTTTTGTCACACCTTGACTACTGTTTGGTCATGTGGTCAGGTGCCACAAAAAAGGACTTTGCAATTGGGATAAAAGGGATATTGCAATTGGCTCAGGACAGGGCAGCACAGCTGGCCCTTGGATGTACACAGAGAGCTAATATTAATAAAATGCATGTTAATCTCTCCTGGCTGAAAGTAGAGGACAGATTGACTTCAACACTCATTTTATTTATGACATGTTGAATGCACCGAGCTGTCTGTCTAAACTACTGGCACACAGCTCGGACACCCATGCATACCCCACAAGACATGCCACAGTCTCTTCACAGTCCCCAAGTCCAGAACAGACTATAGGAGGCACACAGTACTACATAGAGCCTTGACTACATGGATCTCTATTCCACATCAAGTAACATACGCAAGCAGTAAAATTTGATTTTAAACAGATAAAAACAGACACATGCATACGCACACACAAATACACACAGAATATCATACGCACTATACATACACATGCATTTAGTACTGTAGAAAAACTCAGCAAAAAAAGAAACGTCCCTTTTTCAGAACCTTGTCCTTCAAAGATAATTAGTAAAAATCAAAATAACTTCACAGATCTTCATTGTAAAAGGTTTAAACACTGCTTTCCATTGTTCAATGAACCATAAACAATTAATGAACATGCACCTGTGGAACGGTTGTTTAGACACTAACAGCTTACAGACTGTAGGCAATTAAGGTCACAGATATGAAAACTTAGGACACTAAAGAGGCCTTTCTACTGACTCTAAAAAACACCAAAAGAAAGTTGCCCAGGGTCCCTGCTCATCTGTGTGAACGTGCCTTAGGCATTCTGCAAGGAGGCATGAAGACTGCAGATGTGGCCAGGGCAATAAATTACAATGTCCGTACTGTGAGACGCCTAAGACAGCACTACAGGGTGACAGGACGGACAGCTGATCGCCCTCGCAATGGCAGACCACGTGTAACAACACCTGCACGGGATCGGTACATCTTAACATCACACCTGCGGGACAGGTACAGGATGGCAAGAACAACTGCCCGAGTTAAACGAGAAACGCACAATCACTCTATCAGTGCTCAGACTGTCCGCAATAGGCTGAGAGGCTGGACTGGGGGCTTGTAGGCCTGTTATAAGGTAGGTCCTCACCAGACATCACCGGCAACAACATTGCCTATCGGCACAAACACACCGTTGCTGGACCAGACAGGACTGGCAAAAAGTGGTCTTCACTGACGAGTCGCGGTTTTGTCTCAACGGGCGTGATGGTTGGATTCGCCTTTATTGTCGAAGGAATGCACGTTACACCGAGGCCTGTACTCTGGAGCAGGATCGATTTGGAGGTGGATGGTCCGTCATGGTCTGGGGCGGTGTGTCATCAGACTGAGCTTGTTGTCATTGCAGGCAATCTCAGCTCTGTGCGTTACAGGGACGACATCCTCCTCCCTCATGTGGTACCCTTCATGCAGGATCATCCTGACATGACCCTCCAGCATGACAATGCCACCAGCCATACTGCTCATTCTGTGCATGATTTCCTGCAAGACAGGAATGTCAGTGTTCTGCCATGGCCAGCGAAGTGCCCGGATCTCAATCCCATTGAACATGTCTGGGACCTGTTGGATCGGAGGGTGAGGGCTAGAGCTATTCCCCCCAGAAATGTCTGGGAACTTGCAGGTGCCTTGGTGGAAGAGTGGGATAACATCTCACAGCAAGAACTAGCAAATCTGGTGCAGTCCATGAGGAGGAGATGCACTGCAGTACTTAATGCAGCTGGTGGCCACACCAGATACTGACTGTTACTTTTGATTTTGACCCCCCCCCCCCCCCTTTGTTCAGGGACACATTCCAATTCTGTTAGTCACACGTCTGTGGAACTTGTTCAGTTTATGTTTCAGTTGTTGAATCTTGTTATGTTCATAGAAATATTTACACATGTTAAGTTTTCTGAAAATAAACGCAGTTGACAGTGAGAGGACGTTTCTTTTTTTGCTGAGTTTGTGTTTGTGGTGGAGTAGGGGCCTGAGGGCACACAGTGTGTTTTTAAAATTGCATAAACTGCCTTAATTTTGCTGGACCCCCGGAAGAGTATCTGCTGCTTTGGCAGCAGCTAATGGGGATCAATAATAAATACAAATACATTGTTGCTCTGTCCAAGGAAAAAATATGGTTGGTTTTCAGACCAATGGAAAGAAAAGGGGGTCAACTATGTCTTGGCCCGTGTTTGAAACCCTGATGATGCATTGGTACACTTATTTATTTCAGGAATGAAGGCCTCATCTGAAGAGTTCGAGACATATTATTGGTGTGGTTCACTGTTTTCATGGATCTGGCCATCTGAGAAACGCGCTTGAATAAAGACGTCCTGGAACGTGCACAGAACTTGCTGACACTGACATCATGTCACAGTGTTTCGTTAAGAATGAAGATGGACATGGCTATGAGAAGTGTGCTAAGGCCAGACAGAAGAGATTACTCTAAATAAATGTTGTTCACCAGATAAAAATGGTGACGGGGAGAGGAGGGTAAATTATCTTTGCAATTTTCACTTTTAGATACAGAAGTTCTACTGGTTGATTTAGCACACTGCGCAGCTATCTATCTAACATTCGCTAGCACTTCTGTCCTCAATACTGGCTAGGAAATGTTTGCTTGCTAGCATTAGGTAAAACCTAAAACGTCTTTTTGAATATAGATATTCTGCTAGACTATTTAGCACAAGATAATCTGTGGCATGATACAGTTAGTTGGATCACGTTTTCTGGCTAGTTAGCTTGGCTCACTAGCTAATAAACTGTAGCTGCCAGCTAGCTAGCTAACATAGACATGACAGAATTTCCATGCAATTTGTTAAAGCTAGCCTTTTTTGGATTAGCATGCTACATAGCTAGTTATCCAACTTTTGAACTCCGGTACAATCTCTAGCTAGGTAGCTGTTAAATTAGCTAACGTAAACTCACCCCATTCCGTACAAATGTGCGCAACCGCAACATGCAAACGAGGCTACAAACAAAACGAAATGGGACTGTAGCGACTGTGTTGGTGTCAAAATCGGGGGTGTGAACTAGGTTTTTAGTCAAGCGTTGATCGACATGGTAATGGCTCTATAGTATTGGAGAAAATTTGAAAAAACTGACCCTCCGTTAAATCTTGACGTGTCATGTCGTAACCTACAGCACGCATAAAGCAACTATTTCTGTCTTACAATCTCTCTCCACCAGGTGTAGCACTTTTATCATCCTTTAAAAACAAGAAATTGACAGTGACGGGGGTAAAGGGGAGATACCTAGTCATTTTTTGCATCATCATTGCATGCGATCATCATTCTCAAAGCCGCTGTTTACTTCTAAGATCACTTTAGCACCGCCCTTAAACCCGATTCAAATTCGTCACAAACCTTCAAATAGGTATGTAAATGACACATTATATAAACTCTTTACAGTGTTTTATTTACATTTTAGAGGCGATAAGTTGGACAGATCGAGTGGAAAAAAAGCACTTTTCCCACACAACATCTCTCCTTCTCACTATCACGCATTAGTTTTGCTTCCCCACGCGCCATTTTTAAAAAGACCGGACGGGGCTCATTGCCTGCTTGAATTATGCAGAAACGGGCATCGTTTAGGTCATGTAATTGATTCTGTTGGAAAGGGGAGAAATTGTGCTATACAATGGTATTGACATTACAGTTGATCTGGAAGTATTACGTTTTTGGGCCGCTAAAATAAGGGCAATTGTACAGACCATGTACGAGTTTACGTGAGTTTATGTTAGCTTGCGTTCTTTGTCAGCACACTAGTGGTTCCAATATTAAGACTAACTTACTATCTAGCTCGCAAACTAGCCAACTATCTACTGTATTAGCAACAATTGTGATAACTAGCTAACCCCTTTCATCTTTGATAGCAAGTAATGTTAAACACTAGCTAGCTATTATTATTATTAGCTAGCAGTGGATAACGTAACTAGCTTAAGCCTAAATGGTAGAAATCATGCTAATGATACTAAAATACTAGAGTTTCTGTTTCTGAGTTTCTGCATAAATTCCACTTCTCTCCCACAGATTCCCATAAGTCTCAGACTCCAGGATGGGAAATGCTTAACAAGAAAGAAACAGATGAGACCCTATCTTGTATTTGAAATAGATAAATTGGTTGTACATTTCTATTCTGACTTGTATTGTTAATAAGGGGAGAAAAACCAGGGGTGCCTTTATCTGAATTAGGTAGGGTACTCACTATACCAATGATAGGCTACAGATTTGAGTCAATGCAATTAAAATTGTTTTCCCAATGTTTCCTTCTATTCAATTAAATGTTGTTCTTACTATGTATTGCATGTTTGAAGACATATGCTGTTATATGTTTGCAACTCATTATTAAATGGACAGAAGGTTACCACTTTAAATGTTGATAACTCACTTGTTAATGGTCAGTGGATTTTAAAATAAGTGCACTTTAAAATAAGGTATAATTTTAGCAGTTATAAATGTTCATAGGTCTTTAACTTTAAAATATAGTATACCCTTAGTTTTTGTGACAAAACTATCAGTTGATTTGAAAATGCAATGGAAACACTGAACTTGAGATTTTTATTAGGTACATTTAAAAAGTATGCGAAAAAGTACATTTTGTGTGCATTACGTCATCACGCACTGATTTTGTCTGCAAAAGTCAATTTCGTGGAAACACACTGCTGGTGGTAAAATGCACATGTTTTCTTTATGCGGATTGTAGAGTATTTTCTTAAATCTGTCGCCAATTGGTTGGAAAATTAGCTAGTCTCTCCCTATTCCTCTTCTTTTTTCTCAATATAGGGAGGGGTCATTTGGCATGCATGGCAAAGAGGGCTTCATTATGAGGGTGGCAAAATCAAGAGGACATCACTCCAGCCCCTGAAAAAAACACTGAGTTTTATCCATTAGTACACACCATAGTAAATTGTATCAAAACCGTAATGAAAACATTTATTGGACATGTTCAAGTCTGTATCTTCGGTTTGGTTCCTAATTAATTTGACCCTGATCTGACAAGAGCATACAGCATGACCCAAAGTAGATAACCTAATAACCTAACCTAATGTTTAACAGATCTGTTGTGTATGGTGTAGTCACATCATAGTCAAGTTTTTGAACCATTTGACAGGTTTTTTAGAAGTGTGTGTGTGTGTGTGTGTGTTTTTTTACACATACCTTATATACATACGTTTTCAGACACTTTGCTATGAGACTCGAAATTGAGCTCAAGTGCATCCTGTTTCCATTGATCATACGAGCTAAATCTACCAGACGAGCTAAATCACTTCTACGCTCGCTTCGAGGCAAGCAACACTGAGGCATGCATGAGAGCATCAGCTGTTCCGGACGACTGTGATCACGCTCTCCGTAGCCGACGTAAGACCTTTAAACAGGTCCACATACACAAGAATGTGGGGCCAGACGGATTACCAGGACGTGTGCTCCGGGCATGTGCTGACCAACTGTCAGGTGTCTTCACTGACATTTTCAACATGTCCCTGATTAAAACCTCTTTAAGCTAGGGGGCACTATTTTTATTTTTGGAAAAATAACGTCCCAAAGTAAACTGCCTATTTCTCAGGACCAGATGCTAGAATATGCATATAATTGACAGCTTAGGATAGAAAACACTCTAAAGTTTCCAAAACCGTAAAAATATTGTCTGTGAGTATGACAGAACTGATATTGCAGGCGAAATCCTGAGAAAAATCCAATCAGGAAGTGACTCTTATTTTGAAACCCCTGTCTTTCTATGCATCCCTATTGCCCATTGAAAGGGATATCGACCAGATTCCTTTTTCTGTGGCTTCCCTAAGGTGTCTACAGCCTTTAGACGTAGTTTCAGGCCTTTATTTTGAAGAATGAGTGTAAACGTCCACATTGCGTAAGTGGTCAGTTGTTGGCGCTGTGTGATTTTTGCGCTAAACAGAGAGGTAGCCATTTTTCCTCCCGGTCCTAGTGAAAAGCCAACTGTGCCGGTTGATATATTATCGAATAGATATTTGAAAAACACCTTGAGGATTGATTATAAAAAACGTTTGCCATGTTTCTGTCGATATTATGGATATTTTTTGGAATTTTTGTCTGCGTTGTCGTGACCGCTATTTCCGGTGGATTCCTAGGCATAACGCATCAAACTAACGGAGGTATTTGGATATAACAAATAACTTTATGGAACAAAAGGAACATTTGCTGTCTAACTGGGAGTCTCGTGAGTGAAAACATCCGAAGCTCATCAAAGGTAGACGATTCATTTGATTGCTTTTCTGATTTTCGTGACCAAGTTACCTGCCGCTAGGTGTACGTAATGTTTTGTTAGTATATTGATAAACTTACACAAACGCTTGTATTGTTTTCGCTGTAAAGCATAATTTCAAAATCTGAGATGACAGGGTGATTAACAAAAGGCTAAGCTGTGTTTCGCTATATTTCACTTGTGATTTCATGAATATGAATATTTTCTAGTAAGATTATTTGACCGTTGCGCTATGCTATTTAGCATAGTTGATGACAATTATCCCAGATCCGGGGGGGAGGGGTGGTTCCAAGAGGTTAAGTCTGTAATACCAACATGTTTCAAGCAGACCACCATAGTCCCTGTGCCCAAGAACACAAAGGCAATCTGCCTAAATGACTACAGACCCGTAGCGCTCACGTCTGTAGCCATGAAGTGCTTTGAAAGGTTGGCAGGCTCACATCAACACCATTATCCCAGAAACCCTAGACCCTTTCCAATTTGCATACCGCCCAAACAGATCCACAGATGATGCAATCTCTATTGCACTCCACACTGCCCTTTCCCACCTGGACAAAAGGAACACTTAAGTGAGAATGCTATTCATTGACAACAGCTCAGCGTTCAACACCATAGTACCCTCAAAGCTCATCCCTAAGCTAAGGATCCAGGGACTAAACACCTCCCTCTGCAACTGGATCCTGGACTTCCTGATGGGCCACCCCCAGGTGGTGAGGGTAGGTAGCAACGCATCTACCACGCTGATCCTCAACACTGGAGCTCCCCAGGGGTGCGTGCTCAGTCCCCTCCTGTACTCACTGTTCAGCCACGACTGCATGGCCAGGCACGACTCCAACACCATCAAGTTTGCAGACGACACAACAGTGGTAGGCCTGATCACCGACAACGACGAGACATCCTATAGGGAGGAAGTCAGAGACCCAAGAAGACTCGAGGCTGTAATCGCTGCCAAAGGTGCTTCATCAAAGTACTGAGTAAAGGGTCTGAATACCTATGTGAATGTAATATTTTTTTATTTTTTATTTATTATAAATGGGCAAAAAAAAAGACCTGTTTTTGCCATGTCGTTATGGGGTATTGTGTATAGATTGATGAGGGAAAGAACAATTTATACATTTTTAGAACAAGTCTGTAACCTAAAAAAATTGAAAAAGTCAAGGGGTCTAAATAATTCCGAAGGCACTGTACTTTTTTGTTGAGTAGTGTATATTCTTCAAGAATCAATTGGTATGTATAATTAATTTATAAGTCAAAAATTGAATGTAGCAACTGCAGATGGCCCCTTTTAACACTAGAACTGCTAAAGCAGTCATTTTGACTGCTCCTGAATCAAACGGTTATGTTACTCTGCCATTTTTAAGTCATGTTCCCTTCCGTTGGCTTTTCCTAAATAAGTCTATATAACACACTGTCGGTGTTAAAATCTTAAAATCACAAACAGAACTGGAGTTATAACCAGTTTTAGGAGGGCATTTCATTTTTATAATGGTTTTCTCCCGTAGCTACTCCTTCCCCCGACAGTAGGGCCTTCTCTACTCCTTCTTCCAACAGTTGAAAGTGCATTGCCCAGCTGATGACCAGCCCAAAAATTGCATCAAAAATTGAACTAAACAATACCACAAATTTCACACACACAACATATTAAATACGTTATGTAAAGTATGATGCAGAGAATGGGTGAGTTGATGAGCTCGGGGAAGCGAACACGGCATAATTGTGTAATTACCAATTGTGAATGAAAAACAGGGCAGGCCATTCTATTTTCTTGATCTGTTATAATTATAATATCAAAGTGGTATGTATCCTAAATCAGTCCACAGAATCCAGTCTCATTAGTCTACTCTGGCCTACTTTGAGTAGGCTACACAGTGAAAGCGTGCTTAATTGTACATGCTGGCTTTCAATATCTGGGAAAAGATCCACATCGGGCAGCAGATGAGCAACTGCCAGAGAATGTGGTGATGAGGTTTGAGGTAAGGGGAGAAATGTGACCATGGACAATTGCCCGGCACCATGAACAAAGTGAGACGGGAGCTCCCTATGCGCAAAATAAGGCACCTGCACAGCGGTGCTGAAAAATTACAGGACAAAGGGGACTCAATAAAGAGAGAACCGGAGACTGTTATGCACTACAACTAAACAAAGGTATGTCAGTGTGTTACGAAGATTTGTGTCAACTGTTAGGACAAGCGTTAACCGCTAAATAAAATCTGATGCCATTGTGTGAAGACGCACTGGCACGAGCTCGATTGCTGTCATATCAAATCTTATATCCATTATAATGGCATTATTGCGTTTGTGCAGATTTTCACTTTATCAAGGCCACTTGCCGCTTATGTTTAGGCTAGTGATGTTTTCATATTTGACAAGACGTCTTGCTGACTGTGGGTGTTGGTAGTTGGGGTATTTGTTTCATTTTGTCATAAAAATAAGATATTACCGTGTTCCAGCACTGAAGTTCTGGTTCATAGTTGTAACAGGCATTCCACAAATAAAATTGATTGAACAGATGAATTTGTTTGTTTTTGTTTTTACGTATAGCCTACAGTAACCTAAATTAATGAAATGTTAGAATGTTGCAGTCAGAATGACTTGAGGCCAAGCGGTTCTAGTGGTAAAAAAATCAATGGGTAATATATAATAGTGATTGAAACAAGATTTAAGCATTTAAGAGATGAAGAACCATCCAGATTGCGCTTAAGTAATACATAGTAAAATGTCATCTCTCCAGCCTTGTATCCTTATTGTGCCACACATCACGAGAATTAACATGGCCATTTTCCCCCTAGTGGTTGTATATTAAAATGACATGTATTGGTTCAATAGTTCAAAACATTGATGTTATAGTGCAGTTATAATGAAATTGCAAGATTTACAGTATGTAGTGTGAGAGGTGAATCAAGCACTGTAGTAGCAATAGCAGTGTTGTGTGTTGTTTTGTAATATGTTAATACGATGTTACTACTGTGACTTACTACACAGGTATAAGAGCATACTTAATCTAAAATGTTACCTTTTGATGTTTTTGTTTTTTAATCTTTGGACTTTACTACGAGGATTCACAACCACCACCATATTACTTTAGAGAAATAATCTGACTGAGGACTTTATCCATTATTCTTTGTCGTGTCTTCCCAGAGAGCCCAGGAAGGTGGTGCTCCACAGAGGGGCGACAGGCCTGGGCTTCAACATAGTGGGTGGAGAGGACGGAGAGGGCATCTTCATCTCCTTCATCCTGGCAGGGGGACCTGCAGATCTGTGTGGCGAGCTGAGGAAAGGAGACCGCCTCGTCTCTGTAAGGATAACATAACACGTGCACACTCATGCTGGCACTCTAGCACGCACACCTGCACACACACACACCGAGTTTGCACACACACCGATTGTTGGGTATTGTGTGTAGATGTGTGAGGAAAAAACATCTATTTAATACATTTTGAATTCAGGCTGCAATAAAACAATGTGGAATAAGTCAAGGCGTATGAATACTTTCTGAAGGCACTGATATTTTTATTTTTTGAGTTTTTAAGTTGAGCTTTATTCTCCATTTGTCTGCTTTGCTACACTTGATCAGGTCGATATTGTAAAAGATAATGTGTTCTCGAACACTTGCCTGGTTGACTAAAGTTTTGTGAGAGCGAGGTTGCTTGATTAGCATGAACAGGAACCTGATGACTTGTCTACTTTCTGCTTTTCCCGCTTGCAGGTGAACGGGGTGGACCTCCGCAGCGCCACTCACGAGCAGGCGGCTGCGGCACTGAAAAATGCTGGGCAGACTGTAACCATCGTGGCCCACTACAGACCAGAGGGTGAGTCATTATGTGACGTCATCAGCGAGGGGCATCACTGTCATGTTTTTCTTTTGTATTTGTACTTATGTATGCGGTTCTGAAGGTGTGAGCGTCACTGCTAGACTAGAGTCCGGGTAAGTTAACTCCTTTATTGCTCCTGCTGCTCCTGCTGAACACAACACTGGGGCATATTCAGGTAGTTCACACAGCTAGAGATGGAGCGTAATAAAGCAGACATGATTGTTTTACCATGTGGAGAAGCGCTCTCTCATTTCACTTGACTGACTGGGCATATTACTGCTGTGTGGCTAACTAAATCAGGAGTTGGACTACTATTGGATCAAACACCTGCTTTGATATACTAGTGTGGTGCTCTTAGGTAATTGAATTACCACAGTAGATATCTGCTTATAGCAAGCTTGAATGCAATATGTAATGTTTTACCAATGGCTGCTAAAACCACGTACGGCAAGTAATCACCTTGTGTTCTGTGGAGATGCTAAATAGCCTACTGTAAGCCCATTGTTATCTGCACTTACAGTACCAGTCCAAAAGTTTGGACACATGTATTCATTCAAGGGTTTTTCTTTATGTTGACTACTATGAAATAAAACATATGGAATGTAGTAACCAAAAAAGTGTTAAACAAATCAAAATATATTTTATTTTCTTTAAAGTAGCCACCCTTTGCCTTGATGACAGCTTTGCACACTTGGCATTCTGTCAACCAGCTTCACCTCGAATGCTTTTCCAACAGTCTTTAACTTCTTATGGCTGGGGGCAGTATTGAGTAGCTTGGATGAATAAGATGCCCAGAGTAAACTGCCTGTTACTCAGGCCCAGAAGCTAATATATGCATATTATTAGTATATTTGGATAGAAAACACTGAAGTTTCTAAAACTGTTTGAATGATGTCTGTGAGTATAACAGAACTCATATAGCAGGCATAAACCTGAGACAAAATCCAACCAGGAAGTTGGAAATCTGAGGTTTGTAGGTTTTCAAGTCTTTGCCTATCAGTGTAGAATTTGGTCCGATTACACTTCCTAAGGATTCCACTAGATGTCAACAGTCTTTAGAACCTTGTTTCAGGCTTCTACTGTGAAGGGGGAGAGAATAAGAGCTGTTGGAGTCAGGTGTCTGGCAGAATGCGTGAGCCCTTGAGAGTTAGCTGCGTTTCATTTCCTTTCTAAAGACAAAGGAATTGTCCGGTTGGAATATTATTGAAGATTTATGATAAAAACAGCCTAAAGATTGACATCGTTTGACATGTTTCTACGAACTGTAATGGAACTGTCGTCGGAACTAAGTGCCTGCCCCTTGTGAATTTGGATTTGTGAACTAAACGCGCGAACATAAAGGAGGTATTTGGACATAAATGATGGACTTTATCGAACAAACAAAACATTTATTGTGGAACTGGAATTCCTGGGAGTGCATTCTGATGAAGATCATCAAAGGTAAGTGAATATTTATAATGCTATTTCTGACTTCTTTTGACTCCACAACATGGCAGGTATCTGTATGGCTTGTTTTGGTCTCTGAGCGCTGTACTCAGATTATTGCATGGTGTGCTTTTTCCGTAAAGCTTTTTTAAAATCTGACACAGCGGTTGCGTTAAGGAGAAGTATATCTTTAAGGAGTTCCCACATATGCTGAGCACTTGTTTGCTGCTTTTCCTTCACTCTGCGGTCCAACTCATCCCAAAACATGTCAATTGGGTTGAGGTCGGGTGATTGTGGAGGCCAGGTCATCTGATGCAGCACTCCATCACTCTCCTTCTTGGTCAAATAGTCCTTACACAGCCTGGAGGTGTGTTGGGTCATTGTCCTGTTAAAAAACAAATTAGAGTCCCACTAAGCACAAACCAGATGGTTTGACATATCGCTGCAGAATACTGTGGTGGCCATGCTGGTTAAATGTGCCTTGAGTTCTAAATAAATCAGACAGTGTCACCAGCAACGCACCCCCACACCATCATACCTCCACAGTGGGAACTACACATGCAGAAATCGCCCGTTCACCTACTCTGCGTCTCACAAAGACACGGCGGTTGGAACTAAAAATCTCAAATTTGGACTCATCAGACCAAAGGACATATTTCCACTGGTCAAATGTCCATTGCACGTGTTTCTTGGCAGAAGCAAGTCTCTTCTTCTTATTGGTGTCCTTTAGTAGTGGTTTCTTTGCAGCAATTCGACCATGAAGGCCTGATTCACGCAGTCTCCTCTAAACAGTTGATGTTGAGATGTCTGTTACTTGAACTCTGTGAAGCATTTATTTGGGCAGCAATTTCTCAGGCTGGTAACTCTCCTGCAGAGGATAAGTTCATTAGAGTTAACTCTGGGTATTCCTTTCCTGTGGCAGTCCTCATGAGAACCAGTTTCATCATAGCGCTTGATGGATTTTGACTGCACTTGAATAAACTTTCAAAGTTCTTGAAATTTTCCGGATTGACTGACCTTCATGTCTGAAAGTAATAATGAACTGTCGTTTCTCTTTGCTTATTTGAGCTGTTCTTGCATAACAAAATAGGGATATATTCTGTGTACCACTGCTACCTTGTCACAACACAACTGACTGGTTCAAATGCATTAATAAGGAAAGAAATTCCACAAATTGACTTTCAACAAGGTACACCTGTTAATTGAAATGCATTCCAGGGGACTACCTCATGAAGCTGGTTGAGAGAATGCAGAGAATGTGCTAAGCTTTTATCAAAGCAAAGGGTGGCTACTTTGGAGAATATATAATATATTTTGATTTGTTTAACACTTGTTTTATTACAATATGATTCCATTTGTGTTATTTCATAGTTTTGATGTCTACACTATTATTCTACAATGTAGAAAATAGTAAAACTAAAGAAAAGCCCTTGAATGAGTAGGTGTGTCCAAACGTTTGACTGGTACTGTACATGGGTTACATCATGCGCTGCAGATGTTTGTGATGACACTGAATGAGAACTCATTAATTGAAACTGAATCGATAGAAATGCTATTGATGCAAATATTTCAGAGGACATGGTTGGAACATGACTCAGGGTTGAGAGAGGGAGAGATGGGAAATACAAAGATAGAAGGATATATGGGAAATAAAAATTATATTTGAGAGGACGGGCTACTGAGAGGGGTTGAATTATTGTGTTGGGGAGGTTCAGAGAAAGAGCTAACTCTGCAAATAGCACTGCTGGGTGATTTGAAAAGTCATAGTCAATCGATCAATAATATAATAATATTTTTTGAAAAAAATGTACAATATGTAGAAAAATTGTGAATAGAAAGGTTCAGAACTTTTGTCACAGCACAGTTGAAAATACATGGTAATTAGAAAAAAAAATGGATGGTGTTAAAAGATCAATGGCATTAAGAAGGAAAGAAGAATAAAAGGAAACACCTGTTAATTGAAATGCATTCTAGGTGACTACCTCATGAAGCTGGTTGAGAGAATGCCAAGATTGTGCAAAGCTTTCATCAAAGCAAAGGGTGGCTACTTTGAAGAATCTAAAATCTAAAATATATTTTGATTTCTTTAACTTAACACTTTTTTGGTTTCTACATGATATTGATTACTACATGATTCCATTTAGTAGTTGCATAGTTTGTGTTAAGTGAGAGATTGGGAGGGGTAGAAGGGAGCTGAAGGGTGGGAGAAAAAAACAAGGTAACTAAGGTCAAATATACTGTGTCTGTAAAATGTTTAGAACGTTTGTGAAACAGCACAGTTAAAAATATAAGGCAAATAGAATCAAACTGGATGGTCTTCAGAGATAGATGGGAGGGGTTGAGGGTAGCTGAAAAGGGTATTCCTTGCCAAAAGTTTTGAGAATGACACAAATCTTAATTTTCACAAAGTCTGCTGCCTCAGTTTGTATGATGGCAATTTGCATATACTCCAGAATGTTATGAAGAGTGATCAGATGAATTGCAATTAATTAAGTCCCGATTTGCCATGCAAATGAACTGAATCCCCAAAATACATGTCCACTGCATTTCAGCCCTGCCACAAAAGGACCAGCTGACATCATGTCAGTGATTCTCTCGTTAACACAGGTGTGAGTGTTGACGAGGACAAGGCTGTAGATCACTCTGTCATGCTGATTGTGTTCGAATAACAAACTGGAAGCTTCAAAAGGAGGGTGGTGCTTGGAATCATTGTTCTTCCTCTGTCAACCATGGTTACCTGCAAGGAAACAAGTGTCGTCATCATTGCTTTGCACAAAAGGACTTCACAGGCAATATTGCTGCCAGTAAGATTGCACCTAAATCAACCATTTATCGGATCTTCAAGGAGAGCGGTTCAATTGTTGTGAAGAAGGCTTCAAGGCACCCAAGAAAGTCCAGCAAGGACCGTCTCCTAAAGTTGATTCAGCTGCGGGATCGGGTCACCACAAGTACAGAGCTTGCTCAGGAATGGCAGCAGGCAGGTGTGAGTGCATCTGCACGCACAGTGAGGCGAAGACTTTTGGAGGATGGCCTGGTGTCAAGAAGGGCAGCAATGAAGCCACTTCTCTCCAGGAAAAACATCACTGACAAACTGATATTCTGCCAAAGGTACAAGGATTGGACTGCTGAGGACTGGGGTAAAGTCATTTTCTCTGATGAATCCCCTTCCTGGTTGTTTGGAGCATCCGGAAAAATGCTTGTCAGGAGAAGACAAGGTGAGCACTACCATCAGTTCTGTGTCATGCCAACAGTAAAGCATCCTGAGATCATTCACGTGTGGAGTTGCTTCTCAGCCAAGGGAGTGGGCTCACTCACAATTTTGCCTAAGAACGCAGCCATGAATAAAGAATAGTACCAACACATCCACCGAGAGCAACTTCTCCCAACCATTCAGGAACAGTTTGGTGAAGAACAATGCCTTTTCCAGCATGATGGAGCACCTTGCCATAAGGCAAAGTGATATACACTGCTCAAAAAAATAAAGGTAACACTTAAACAACACAATGTAACTCGTCAATCACACTTCTGTGAAATCAAACTGTCCACTTAGGAAGCAACACTGATTGACAATAAAGTTCACATGCTGTTGTGCAAATGGAATAGACAACAGGTGGAAATTATAGGCAATTACCAAGACACCCCCAATAAAGGAGTGGTTCTGCAGGTGGGGACCACAGACCACTTCTCAGTTCCTATGCTTCCTGTTCCTTTTGGTCACTTTTGAATGCTGGCGGTGCTTTCACTCTAGTGGTAGCATGAGACGGAGTCTACAACCTACACAAGTGGCTCAGGTAGTGCAGCTCATCCAGGATGGCACATGCAAGATGTGGCAAAAAGGTTTGCTGTGTCTGTCAGCGTAGTGTCCAGAGCATGGGGGCGCTACCAGGAGACAGGCCAGTACATCAGGAGACGTGGAGGAGGCCGTAGGAGGGCAACTACCCAGCAGCAGGACCGCTACCTCCGCCTTTGTGCAAGGAGGAGCACTGCCAGAGCCTTGCAAAATGACCTCCAGCAGGCCACAAATGTGCATGTGTCTGCTCAAACGGTCAGAAACAGACTCTGAGTGCAGGACGTTTGGCATTTGCCAGAGAACACCAAGATTGGCAAATTCGCCACTGGCGAATTCACAGATGAAAGCAGGTTCACACTGAGCACATGTGACAGTCTGGAGACGCCGTGGAGAACGTTCTGCTGCCTGCAACATCCTCCAGCATGACCGGTTTGGCGGTGGATCAGTCATGGTGTGGTGGCATTTCTTTGGGGGGCCGCAACAGCCCTCCCATGTGCTCGCCAGAGGTAGCCTGACTGCCATTAGGTACCGAGATGAGATCCTCAGACCCCTTGTGAGACCATATGCTGGTGCGGTTGGCCCTGGGTTCCTCCTAATGCAAGACAATGCTAGACCTCATGTGGCTGGTTTATGTCAGCAGTTCGTGCAAGAGGAAGGCATTGATAGTATGGACTGGCCCGCCCGTTCCCCAGACCTGAATCCAACTGAGCACATCTGGGACATCATGTCTCGCTCCATCCACCAACGCCACGTTGCACCACAGACTGTCCAGGAGTTGGCGGATGCTTTAGTCCAGGTCTGGGAGGAGATCCCTCAGGAGACCATCCGCCACCTCATCAGGAGCATGCCCAGGCGTTGTAGGGAGGTCATACAGGCACGTGGAGGCCACACACACTACTGAGCCTCATTTTGACTTGTTTTAAGGGCATTACATCAAAGTTGGATCAGCCTTTAATGTGGTTTTGAGTGTGACTCCAAATCCAGACTTCCATGGGTTGATAAATTTAATTTCCATTGATAATTTTTGTGTGATTTTGTTGTCAGCACATTCAACCATGTAACGAAAAAAGAATAAGAATATTTCATTCAGATTCAGGATGTGTTATTTTAGTGTTCCCTTTATTTTTTTGAGCAGTGTATATTATATATATATATATATTGCATGAAATAAGTATTTGATCACCTACCAACCAATAACAATTTGAGGTGTCACAGACCTGTTAGTTTTTCTTTAAGAAGCCCTCCTGTTCTCCACTCATTACCTGTATTAACTGCACCTGTTTGAACTCGTTACCTGTATAAAAGACACCTGTCCACACACTCTATCAAACAGACTCCAACCTCTCCACAACGGCCAAGACCAGAGAGCTGTGTAAGGACATCAGGGATAAAACCGTAGATCTGTACAAGGCTGGGATTGGCTACAGGACAATAGGCAAACAGCTTGGTGAGAAGGCAACAACT